>NC_053450.1:13918589-13927857 GCF_015227805.2 Hirundo rustica
ATTAAAATAAAACTTACATTTATTTAGATGATATTACATTTTTATCTATCAACACAAATTAACTTTAGGACATATATCACAGATTCAAATTCCTCATTTCCTAGAGAGGCCTGACTCTCCATAGCAGACACCTGTCTTTTCAAAACCAAGACACCAACCAAAAAAAAAAAAAAAAAAAACAACAAAAAACACAACAAACCAAAAACCCCCCAAACCCACAAACAACAACAAAAAAAAAAACACACCAAAAAACAACAACAACAAAAAACCCCGACCGTCCAGGGAACTTCTCTGCCTTAGCTAGCTAAAAAATAACTAAAAAGCAAAGAGAGCTCTCTCTTGCTGTCCATGTTGCAGACAACACAGTCCAGGAGCAGAATGCAAAGGAGTGAGTGCAGTTTCTGCAAACAAACTCACAGCTTCTCTTTCTCCCCACTTTGCTCTCGGAACCAGTTTTAGAGGTAGAGAACATAATATACAGCACAAACAGAACAGATGACTGGGGATACAAGCATCCTAAAGTCACCCTGGGATAGGCACAGAGAAGCAGGGTCGTGCCTACTGGGTTTCATACAGGGAGTAACGAACTTCAGTGGTTTGCCACAGCTCAACCTCAGAATGTTCACAGAGTAAGCAGAAAAAAAGTGATCAGGAAACTACCCATTTCAAAATGGCTTTATGTGGTGGGGTGGCTGCCAGGTGCCCATGACAGCACTCCACCGTCACATTCCCTCACTCTCCCCCTCTCCCTCCTTGGCAGTACAGGGGGAGAAAATAGGATGAAACCTCATGGGTTGAGATCTGCATGTGGAAGCCCAGTCCTCTTGCAGACTGATCCAAATGGCGCTGCAAAATTTTAGACCTTGTTGGGCCTCACATTTCCTCCATAAGCCAGGGCAAGTGTGTGGGTTACTATAATTATAATGTGGGTTTATCCCATAGGATAAAAATAAGCATTAACAGAATATGGGGAAGTCAGGTGCAGTGTGATAGTCCAGCCTACATGTGGGTTGTTTAAAACATGATGAGGCTTTTTGGTTCTCACTAAGCAGTGGGTCCCACACATCATTTCTTGATCTTGGCAGGCATGTTGTATCATCAGTTCTCTACCTCTCTGAAGTTTCCTTCTTGACATTCAGCTCAAGAATGTTGCCCTTGGCCCATTTCATATTCCTTTAAACACCAAAGAACTAGTTTTGCAGTCAGTTGTTTCTGGCATAAAGGTTATTATCCTTACACATGTTTTATGTGATGGGCTGTTATGCCCGGCAGCTGGCGCTCTCCCTGTAACTAACTGTGACAGAAGAAAAACGAGTAGCAGCACTTATTCCAGAGTATCACAATGCAGAAATATCATCCTGATCATCTTCCTGCTTTTGCCGTTGTTCAGTCGCGTGTCCAAAGACACATCTGGAAGTCTCAGCATAATCCTGACATTGTGACTTCAGACCCAAACCCAGAAGCAGATGTATCATGCCTCCTTTGGTCTCTCACTACCCAGCACCTCTCCTGCAGCCTTCAATTGTGTTAGTACTCCAAATGCTGACACTAAAAATTATTTAAACAGAACAGTATCAAGTTTCCCTCCTTGCCTTGCCCCCAAAAATAACTGTGGGCTATCTGTGTCTTTTTGTACTGAGCTTTCAGACATTTCCCCCGGTTCTGTTTCTCCTGAGGAAATGATGCCATATGGGACTGGCTGTTTGGAAGAAGAGGCATTCCAAATTGAAGTTTATATGAACTCTATGTCTTCATCAGCCAAATGTGCATTTCTGATGACTGTGGATAAATTTTCAGCATGCTTGTTTGATGACTTCTCTTGGGGCTTGCAGAAAAATGGCTTGGAAATGGAACATTTGCAAAGAAGCGGATGCTGGCAAAAGAAAACATTACAATTTGATGTAAAATATGTGCGCTGTCATTTATACGGGCAACTAGCTTCTGGAAAACGTGACCTCTGGCCAGTAGAGGACAGAAACATATCCAAAGAGACCACTGAAGCAGTGACTGATACCCAGTGGGACTGAGATGAAGGGACTAATTCTATTTTCACAGGTGTTACACTAATGCTGAAAGTATGTTGGTGACAAATGACTTTGTAGCAGACTTCACAGTACTTAATACAGGAGAAAAGCTAGTCTGCCCTGTGGTTTGACTGCTTATGTGCTATTACCATTATAGTCAGGAGTGCAAGGGTGCTTTTCCCTTCAGGGGTCTGTAGTTTCCCATTGTTGCTCTGCAGTTGGAGACATAGTTCTCATTAAGGTGTTGACAGATCATATCCCTGTGACTCTCTGCATAGTAGGACAGACAGAGAGACCTGTGCTTGTTTCCTTTCTAAAACATGTCCTAGTGTGTGAGGGGATCCTTGCTGGGCTCTGTGGTACGTGGCTTTTTGTCTTAGACCCTGAAGGGTACAGCAGACCAGGGTTTCTCTCTTCATCTGCCTCTACTGATGTTTTATTTCTCTCTCTGACTGCAAAGATCTAGCAGTAGGTGAAAACTTTCTCTGTGACTTTACAGAAACAAACCCAACTCACCCACTGTCATTTGGGGGAGCACTGAGCACCCATCACATGATTGCAAAGAACATTTGTATTCTTGAAATATTATAAGGCTCATTTTTATTTCTTGTATCTGTGGCACAAGATATTTTCTTTCACCTTAGCTTCCTTCTTATGAGCAAAATAGTGATTTATTCAGTGTCAATCAAGCTAGATTCTGTAGCCTCATTTCTTATTCACAGGTTCCACAACCCTTTCTGTATGTGAATCAGATATTGCATGTAAACATGGATGGCATGTAAAATAGGTATTAACAAGATCAGCCATTCTGGTGCTACAAATCTGGTCCTGAGAATTTTTGCATTCTGGTCAGTAGCTCCCCTACATGTGTGACCATTCATGGACTCATTCTGTGTCCTGCACTATCACACTGGACATTCGTGCACATAATCTATTCATCCCAAGATACATTTTGCTCTTCTTGTTTTCTTAGTAGATTTAGATGGATTAAAACAAACACAGAGATACATTATATAATCATGTGAGATGCATTATGGTAGCAGCAGAAGACTTTAGGTAAGAGTATAACCTCATTCTGCTGTGTGATTACAGAAGAAAACAGTCTTTTTCCTTGATGGTTTATGATTCAGAGATTGTATATTTCATAGCAAAGAAGTAGATAGATTAAAAAGGTACCTTATAGTTCCTGGATAAGGAGGTTGGAGTGTCCTAATTTACCATCAAAGGCATCAACAGTGTAGATGGCAGCGCAGAAAAAATTATAAGGGCATGAAAGATGTATAGTGCAGGTCGTGTCCACAAAAGCCATCATCACTCGATGCAAGTCAAATGTCACTTGTGTCTTCCCAGTGATATAAGACTATGTGAAATAGGGAATGGAAAAATAGATAGGGGAAAAGCATAGCTGGAGGCAGATGTTTGAACACAAATCATCCTTCTAGGCTGATGCATTATTGCGGAGTTCCTGGATTGACTCACTGACATTATTTATGCAAAACTTCTGGCCACATTCCCTCTGTGCCATATTACAAACAGTATATTACAGAATGGAGGATGTCTTCTATTTCCCCAGAGTTTTCCATCCTGTTCCTATATAACCTTCCAGATGTATATCACAATTACTAGAAGCAGTATATTTCTCATTATAACCTGAATCTATATACAACATCTGGACATTTTTACTGACCACATTCACATCTAATGCAGGCTTGGATGATGGCAAAACTCATCATCTTGCTGGATCTCTACTAATTGCACATTACCTTTTAGACTTTTTTCTTGAACATGTATCCTAATTTTATTACAGCCGGCTGGAAAGTTGGCTGGAAAGTTTTTTGTCACTTGTAGGGGATGGTATGTTGTGAAGCAGATGTTCAATAGACTCTGTATGGCTGCAGCTGTACTAATTAATAAATCCTCATCAGGCTGTTCTCTGGGTGCAAGGCCAGTTGGTGTTGAACAGTCTATATGAATAATATTTGACTCTGTTAAACTTTGGAAAAGAGGAGCAACACACACACTGCCTACTGGAAAGGTTTGCTGTCTCCTGGTATCTCCCAGATGATTGGTGGTAGAGTGCTACTGATCAGGATGGTCTAGTTTTCTTTTTGCAATGCAGTCTTACCAGTGTGTACACCATAACAAATGCATTTTTAAATTTGCTTTAAAGACCATTAACTTTGAAATGAAAAGTGGGATGGAGGAAAAGCAAGCTACTAAAGAAGAAACTTCACAATCTTGTAATCCATGCAATTTTTTAGAGGATAATGGAATTTGATGAACTTGTTTGTTTTTTAAGTTGTTATAGGGGCTTTTTTTAACATTAAATCTGACATGAGCAAGTGCTTTCTCCATAAACTGTGTGAAGTGAGTGAGAAGTCTGGTGTTATTTCAGTTTCACATGTTTGCCAGTATCTGGAGCAAGGCTTTTCCTGGAATGAAGATGATAATTAGCAATCTGAGATCTAAGTGTGTTCTGAGGTTACAGCTCACAAAGGCTTATTAGCAGAGTGAACATACTGTCAGATGCCATGTGACAGCATGAGGATCTCCAAACATGGAAATGCTTGGAGAATTTGGAGAATTCCTGCTTTGGATGGCTTACTTCCAGTCATTTGTAAGTAAAGACCATAGCTAGTAGCAATGCTTTTACTGAAAATAATGTTAACAAGAGGAAGAAAGCAATGTCAGCCCCACAGAGCTCACATATCAGTATCTGCTGCTGTATCAGGCTGTTACAGATAAGAAGTACAGTGATGTTCCTTGAAAGGAGCTGCCACAGCCTTGTGGGTTATGGTGCTTTGACAGGCACAGCAGAGGAGCTGCCTCAAACCTAAGAAAACTCTCATGGCTGCATCTGTCCTTACAGATATGTGGGAAGCAAGAGTGCAGGCAGACAAACTGTGAGGGTAGAGAGGCAGAATACATTAAAATTACATGGTGCTGTAGTAAAGGATTCTGAGAAAATCCAACTGTTTTAAACCAATGCAATGAATTGTCAAGGAAAAGGAGAAACAGAAAAGCATAACTCCCCTCTCATGTAAAGCCTTACTACTGAATCCTTCAAATGGGTCTTCAGCTCCTCTGCAGAACTCCCTGAAATCTTGCTGCATTAGCAGGTGGCATGACATGGTTTTTACTTGCTCTGGCAGTGCTGACAAATCTTGGCTTCATCACTGTATACTGTGACTGTTGCAGCAGGGTGCTACCCTCCTTCATCAAACGGAAAACAACCATTATGGGGTTCTTCAGCTTCAGTTACCTGCTTCCTGTAATATGGGGAGGTTTGATCTGGATTTTAAAAGACTATTTAAAAAGAAACATTAAAACAATTACAAAGGCCCTAATAGTAAGCCTTAAAAAAAAAAAAAAAAAAAAAAAAAAAAAAGGCCAAAAGACAATTAAGATGTTTTAATCAGGTATTTTTAATATTTAGAGAGAACTGCACATGTGGTGATAGAAACAGAGTTTGTTAAAAGGCATATTTTCCTCTTTCCTAGCTCCTTCCACCTGATCCCCAGTTACTCCAATGAAATGGTTAAAATTAGTTTTGTGTATTTTTCAATGATTTTTTATTTTTTTTACTTCTGGAATTTGCAAGAGGGAGGTTTCTTTTTGAAAGTGCTCATCTTTAATATATAATATGAGGAGTATCTACAGATGTTTTTCATTTAACTGAATAGAAGCTTTTCATTAAATGAATGTTTTTGATGGAAAATTTCTGGCCAGCACTATCTGAATGACATATCACATAGCTCTATGATAATAATAAGAGAAAAAACCTTAAGTGAAACTGACCAGAAAGTAGTAACCTGAAATGAGAACATGACTTATTTGTTTGTTCAAGCAAAGAAACCACCACAAAGCAAGATAACCACACCCCCCAAGCTTAGTATTTATTGTTCAACTAAAAATCTGAAAATTCTTCCATTTTAATGCTGTGAGGACATGAATGGGAAGAGTATTGCAGCTTTGCAGCTTTGGAGGTAAGAAATGGGACTTTAAAATAATGTTATTTTAACCAATACTAGCCCTTTAGAAAATGCCTTTTTAGAGAGCACTAGCAAATATCATCCATGTGTTATCAACAGAAGGACTCAGTATGCTCTCTTGGTGTGAGGCTGGTAACAATAATAACCATCCATGCATCACTGTAAAACAGAAAATATGAAAATAGTGTTAGTGTAAACTTTGTAGACTTCTTTTCCTATTTTCCATTTCTAGAGGTATCTAGAGCTATCCTTAGCTCTCATTGTTTGAGCTGAGGAACTTCAGACCCAAATGGCTTTATTTTTCATGTACAGGTCCCAAATTACTGTATAGAAAGAAGGATTACATAATGCAGAAAGGTGGTGTGTGGGGTTTTTTTTTTGTGTGTGTGTGTGTGTTTTTGTTTTGTTTTTGTTTTTGTTGTTGTTGTTGTTTTATTCAGAAAAATCTCTGAAATCATTTTTGCAGCCCTTAGAGGATGAAAGCCTGTGTCTACAAAGAATGCTTACAGATAAAATCTGTGCCCTGTTGCTACTTCCGCAACTGAGGTTAAGGAATTTTTAGTTTTATGTAGAAAGATTGTAATTTACCAGCAGGTGTTTCACACACTATAGAACAGTCCTTCCTTGGACCTGTAAATATATATCTTTCAAATATTGTTTTTTCTTCTGTCAGCCTGTGTACATCGTCCCACTGGAGGTGCAACACTGCCATCCTTTCTTCTTAATATTTAATGATAAAAATGTATTTAGGCATGCTGCTTGCATTAGTATCAGAAGTGACAGAACAAACATACATATTGAGGGCATGGGAAGAGGTCCTTCAGCAGCTGGTATCTGCTGAGTAATAGCTGCAGGCATGAGAATTAAAAGCTTATACTCAATCATGAAAAGAAGAAAATTACAGTGCAAAGGTCAATTCAGTGTTTCATCATTTGTCATTTGAGTAGAACTAGTTTTTCAAATCCATATCCTCTGATAGCATGAACTGTGAAGTTTCCTAGGTGACTTATCTTTTGTCTGTATGGCACTATATGACAACAGTGGCAGCATCTAGTGATTCATGTCTTCAGGGAAGTGGGTAACAGGAGGGCAAAAAATGAATATTGGGTTGATGGCAATTGTCATGGTTCCATTGACGTCAAAGAGACAACTATCAAGTGGCAGGAGTTGAGAAAATTTACATGAGTTGAGCATCTGTGCCATCCTGTATTTTAATAACTGACAATCCTGACTGAAAACTAATGAGGGAGAAACTTTAAAAGATTTGATCAACACAGACTCAAAATGTGAACTGCAGAATTTCAGCCTTAGTGTGGAAGATTTTGGAATGTGGGATTGATGAATTTGGTCTAGTTCCAGTAAATACAGGGCCATTTCTAAGAGACATCTCTTTGCTGGGATAACTATTTGAAACCCAGACTGTGAGCACATTTTTCCCATATTATCCAGCTAACACAAAGTTAGTGGAAGAATCATTCTTTACAGAACACCTAGCCCCTGGTGGGATCCTAACAAAGTATGACAGAGAAAAGTCTTTCTCTGATTTTACATTCTTTTCCTTTTAAAATACTTTTGTTTGCTGTTAAGATTGGTCAGAATTAATTAACCTTATCATTCAGCCTTCCATGACCAATAGAGTTTAAAAGTTGTAATATTTCAGCTAAATTAATTAACACCAACCCAAGTAATACATTTCAGATGTTAATCACATCAAATCCTCAGGCCAAATGGGGAAAAAAACCCCAAAATATTATGGACAGAACTGCCACTACTGAAGTAAAGAAAAAAGCTGCATTTAATCATTAGTGGCCTAGACATCAGGTCTGAAATAACTGCACTTCTCAGACTCATAATCCCACAGGGACCAACAATCTTTCATCCTTACAGAGGAAATATAATAGGAGTCAGTATTTTGCTATGCCTCAGTCTTTAGCCTTAGAATTTAAATATCAAGCAATTGTGTTTCATATAAGCAGATCTTCTGGGGAGAGCATGTTTTAGTTCATCCAATTTGCCATCATTTTCACCATTATTTTAATCTGCATATCCCTAACTCTGGGCTTTTCAATGTTGGAGTAAATTTACAACAGGAAGGACATGGGAGCTCTAAGCGCAAAGCAGGAATCCAGACCAAGGGCAGTGCTGGCAGCTATTGTACTGAAAACACTGAAATAATGCTGCATGCAATTTGGAAATTAACGTGTTGAACCAGTTTAGAGAACATAGTTGATAAATTTTCACCATGTATTTACAAAACTCTTTATATTGACTAGTAGATGATGCTGTTGCATTGCTGAACTCCACATCTGTAGTGGGTTTTTGTTTTTTGAGGGAACACCAGGCTTGGTTTCTGTCAACATTCTAACGTTTTTGCAGTCCCTTAATATGGACATAAGTGGTGGAAACATGCATGCAGTCCCCAGAACTGCAAGACTGGATCTGAGTCTCCCAGCTTGGCCCTTTCTCCATTGTTAGGGCCATATTAAGGTCAGCAGAAAACAGGGACAGTCTTACTCTTACATGTGGTCTGACAGAACAGAGACAGGTTCCTACTGGGATGCCTTCAGCAGATCTTTCTCCTCACCTCAGCTTCCTGTCATGTTCAATAGGGGCAGTTATTAGTCTCTCTTGTCTTCTATTTTTTTGTGTCCATAGTCTGTCTATGTAATCTACTTAAAAATGTTCAGTGGCCTTTTCCATGCTAATGATTCATGAGTCTACCTTTAATGAATCCCCCATCTCAGCTGGTTTTGTTGGTTCTGATCCAGGCAAGTCTTAAGCATGTACTGAGCTTTGAGTTTATTGACAGTCCAAACTCAGACTAACATCACACTTTGGAGAGCTGTAAAAATAGTAACTGATTTTATTGTTGGAATTGCCATGCTTTGTGCTGCAAGGTTGATACAAAGTTTTGATTAGTATTGACCTACTAAATAAGGTACATTATAAAGTCATTCATGACAGAAGTGGTTTCTGAAAAAACTGAAGAAAGAGACAACATAAATTTAAAATTAGTTATATGTATCTGAATGCCATATTTTAATAATATATGCAATACACAATTCTACATTTAAGAGAATGTGTTTATAAAAGCATATGAACCATATAAGCTAATATTTCATATTCTTGTATAGCATGTTAAATGTGTATATATGTGTATCTGTATCTGTTTGTATGTAACTCTATCCATATAAGATGTATACATCTGCCCAGTTATCGGTGTTGTAAACCATTGTATTAAAAATGTAGATG